>NC_090176.1:13607292-13617292 GCF_024679245.1 Pseudorasbora parva | reverse complement strand
AAGAACGTGTTTCAAATTTCTAAGTTTAAGTTAGCTCTAGTATCTTACATAGTTATTTATTGGAAATAATAAAATGTGATGCAAAATCAAGTGAAAGTTGTGTGTTCATGTTATCAGAGGGAGAATCCAGAGCCGAGTCGTTTGTCTTGAACCCCGGTATTAAATTTCATCTGTTATTATCACCTTCACCAAGATCTGCAGAGGAACAGTCCCACTACTGAAGGTACTTCAAGATTTTTACTTGTGATTTTGCAAAGTTGCAAGCGAGCTCAAACACTGCTTAAACGTGTTTTGGTGGGCATGTGGTTATTATTTTTAGGCTGTCTTTCTGTTTTGTATTGATTATGCTACTGTTTTGTTTGCAGCCATGCCCTGCGTCCAGGCTCAGTATGGCTCATCCCCGCAGGGCGCCAGTCCTGCGTCTCAGAGCTACAGTTACCACACCAGCGGAGAATACAGCTGCGATTTTCTCACACCAGAGTTTGTGAAGTTCAGCATGGACTTAACCAATACCGAGATCACCGCAGCCACCACCTCTCTGCCCAGCTTCAGTACCTTCATGGACAACTACAACACTAGTTATGACGTGAAGCCGCCCTGTCTTTACCAGGTGCCCCATTCTGGAGAACAGTCCTCTATCAAGGTGGAGGAAGTCCAGATGCACACATACCATCAGAGCCATTTGGGCCCGCAGTCAGAGGAAATGATGGCCCACTCCGGGCCTATGTACTTCAAACCATCCTCACCTCACGCTCCGGGAACGGCGAACTTCCAGGTTCAGCCCAATCACATGTGGGAGGACCCGGGCTCCTTGCACACTTTTCATCAGAACTATATGACCTCGCACATGATGGATCAGCGCAAGAACCCCGTGTCCAGGCTCTCCCTCTTCTCCTTCAAGCAGTCCCCACCAGGAACTCCTGTTTCAAGCTGTCAGATGCGCTTTGACGGGCCTCTCCATGTGTCCATGGGGCACGACAGTCCCGGAACTCACCGAGCCCTGGACAGCCAGAGTTTCGCAGTGCCCAGTGCTATCAGGAAACAGGCGGGCATCGCTTTCACACACTCCCTGCAGCTCAGTCACGGCCATCAGCTGATGGACAGTCAGGTGCCGTCACCTCCGTCTAGAGGCTCACCGTCCACCGAGGGTTTGTGCGCGGTGTGTGGGGACAATGCGGCATGTCAGCACTATGGAGTCCGAACGTGTGAAGGGTGCAAAGGCTTCTTCAAGGTACTTTGTCTATTATTATTATTATTATTATTATTATTATTATTATTATTATTATTATTATTATTATTATAATGTGGTTTGGTTGACGCTCATTTCGGGTTTCTGATTATATGAGTAAAATGAGACATGATCGGATATTTGAGGAACTGAATATACGCGTTTTATTTTTATTTTGTTCCTCTCATATCAGATCAAAGATCAGTTAGACCTAAAATAATCTCACTTTTTTTCTTTTCTTTTTTAATTATCAAAAGTTTCTCTGTATTTTATCTAATTTAAACGAAATCTTGTTGCCCACTTTTTTAGCGTACAGTACAGAAGAACGCCAAATATGTGTGTTTAGCCAATAAAAACTGTCCTGTGGATAAGCGCCGGAGAAACAGATGTCAGTATTGCCGATTTCAGAAGTGCCTGGTGGTCGGGATGGTAAAAGAAGGTAAATCGCTACAATATTTGTCTACACTTCTATCATGTGCGGAGATGATCCATGCGTCTTAATCGCTATTAATTAGAATGTTTCTCCTTACTTGAAAACTAGAGTAGTGCGCAACTGCAATTATAATCATCCCTGATTGTATGCCTTAATTGTAAATACATGTTACAACGAGCATAACAGCTCCTTGATAGTAACAGTCTTGTGTTGTTTTGACAGTTGTCCGGACCGCCAGCTTAAAGGGTCGGCGAGGCCGTTTACCCTCCAAACCCAAAAGTCCGCAGGAGTCTTCGCCCCCCTCTCCGCCCGTCAGTCTGATCAGCGCTCTGGTCAGGGCTCATGTGGACTCCAACCCTTCTATGAGCAGCCTCGACTACACCAGAGTGCGTTATACTACATTCATCTTTAAATTTGCTTATCATTTTTGTTCTACTTTAAGAGAAGAAAGTCAAAATGCTCGTATGATTCTTGATGCGCTCCGTGCGCGAATCTGACAGAACCAATATTAGGAATTTAATATCATACAGTGTTTCATTATAAACTTTCAACACTTTAAGGGTGGCATATTTTACTCTCTAAATTGCTTTTGCAAGAAAGAAGCCAGTGAAATACAGACACAAGTTAAATTAAAGAGGGGGAAAACTCTCCCCCTTTTAGAAATGGGCTTTGCAATTTCACGGGTTATATATTTTAAGGGAGCTCATTAAGTCATGTTTAAATTAAATTCCAGTTCCAAGCCAACCCGGACTACCAACTGAGCGGAGATGACACACAGCACATCCAGCAGTTCTACGACCTCCTCACCGGATCCATGGAGATCATCCGCGGATGGGCAGAAAAGATTCCCGGGTTCACCGACCTGCCTAAACCGGACCAGGACTTGCTGTTCGAGTCCGCCTTCCTGGAGCTTTTCGTGCTGCGCCTGGCGTACAGGTACCGATGCTTGCGGAGAAGTGGCTTTGCTGCTTCAGTTTTATTGGCTCTGCAATAATTAGGAGCCGCTTAAATCCCCGTTTAATGCGCACGGTAATTAATGGGCGCATTGTCATTAATTTCAGGTCCAACCCGATGGAAGGCAAACTCATCTTCTGTAACGGAGTGGTGTTGCACAGACTTCAGTGCGTGCGTGGATTTGGAGAGTGGATTGACTCTATAGTGGAGTTCTCGTCTAATCTTCAGAACATGAATTTAGACATATCTGCTTTCTCATGCATCGCCGCCCTAGCTATGGTCACAGGTGAGATCGTTTTTTTTAATGTTGGCTAGTGCTTAGAAAAACGATACTGTTTTTATTTGATTTTGTAATAGACTAGAACAATAATAACAAATATTATAAACTTTTTCTTTTCTTCAGAGAGACACGGACTGAAAGAACCCAAGAGAGTTGAGGACCTTCAAAACAAGATCGTAAACTGTCTGAAAGATCAAGTCACTTTCAATGGAGGGGGCTTGAATCGTCCGAACTATTTGTCCAAACTGTTGGGGAAACTGCCTGAACTGCGCACACTGTGCACACAGGGTCTGCAGCGCATCTTCTACCTAAAACTAGAAGATCTGGTCCCACCGCCAGCAATAATCGACAAACTGTTTCTTGACACTCTGCCCTTTTAAACCGGGAGAGAGGGGGAAACTATATCAAACGACCTCAGAGAACTTCCACAAACTCTCTTTAAAAAAAAACTGAAAGTCTGATTTTTTAAAAACCATGCACCAACCATCGCCAAAAGGGAAAAGGATCCAACAATTTAAAGTCTGGAAAACGCCACGCGGAAAAAACACACACAAAACAAACAAACAAACAAAAATAATAATAATACATTTTTGCCATCGGCAAGAGTTTTTTTTCCTCTTTATCCCACCAACAAACTGCCTCTGAGAATCTCAGAACCAACAGAAATGTAAAAAAACAACAAAAAAAGTAATAATATGAGAAATTATAATAAAAGACAGATTATCCAATAGTTTGCCTGATTTTGAACAATGAAAAATATCTCGCCACTACTAATCATTGTTGACTGCAAACGTCTGTATTCATGGAAAAATCAGAGTAGAGTGTATCATACGCCATTTCTATATACTATTCAATAGATTTATGTGATTTATATGATGTGTATAAAGCTTGTACAGAGACATTTTTTTGTTCTTTTATAACTTGTGCCTGTGTATCTTTGTCGGGTGGAAAGGAGACGCATGTTGTAGAGGACTCTTGTCTCTATTACACACTCTATATTCCGGACACTATGTAGTCTGTTAGATTTTATAAAGATTCGTAGTATTTGGGGCAACTTTTAAATATGGCACATGTGGATAAAAATACCAATATCATCTGTACAGGTAAAAAGGGACCCATAGTGTTTGTAAATTGTCAGACATTCCTTGTTTGTATGTGTTGTATGTATTGTTGCTGTTTAATATAAACGTTTATATATTTATTTTGAGTTTGGCGTTAAAGCATGGTGCAGTTGAAAATGATTTCAGACGCATCACCGTCGTCTTTGTTTAATGTCTCATATGTGATTTAGTTTGCCATCTTCTATTCCTGTAGGTGTGTGAAAATCATCACTGCCTTTTTTCTATGGTTTAACTAAATATACTGCAACGCGTTTGGTTCGGTTCCGAATCCGATTCAAACTCAACGAGAAAAGAATATTTAATGTTTACAAATAAAACTTTTAAATAATGTGATGAGCCGTGTCTCTTAATCATATTTCAAAATGAAGAGGGAAATAAGTTTTTTTCTTTCTTTCTTTAAGATGTTGAATCAGAAATGAATGATAAATTGCTCAAGGAAAAACTTGCATTGCTCAAGGGAAAAACAAAACAAAAAGTTATTTTTTCCCCTTGCGTGATAGGTTACGTTTTTATATTTTCATAAAAAGTAAACGTAACCTATATATCGACTGCATATAACATTTTTAACCATAGTTGGTAAATAATAATTTCGCGGTGGTAAAATACGCATTTCTGATATATCCATTTCATTGTTTTTTTTCTTCTGACATTAGAATGGCAAAACATAAATAATAATGATATTAATATCAATAACAACAACAACAAAAAAACATCGTAAAACTTCAACGAATTAACTTCCCAGTAAATACAGAAAGGTTTTGAAAGTTTGCCCCACAATACAAACAAATAAAACATTACGCAAATATGTTTCCATTTATTCGAAAGACTTTTGCGCTCTAAAAATGATATGAACAGAAACATATCTCATTAGAGGATTAATCATTCAAATGCATTCTCCCCCCGCAAACAGATGTTTTTTTTTTCTTCTTTCTTTTTCTTTGGGTATTTTTTTTTTTGTTGAACGTGAGATACACCACAGGTGTCTGAAACTAGTAGCCTACATCCGTTACATTGAGTTATTAAAATAAAGCCGATGGATGAAAAAGTAATGTAAAATATTGTAGCTAAATTATCTATTTTAAAAAACATAAAACAAAAACATAAAATTCCGACAATTTTAATAAGTAAAATTAGAGAGATTATAGCACAGCGGCATGCCGTTTCATGCAGAAATTTCAGTGCATTTCTCTATTTATCTTTTTTTTACTATTATTATTATTATTATTATTCCGATTTATATATTTAAACATACGAAATTTTATAATGATTGTTCTTGGATTCACAGTTTAACGTTAGATAAAAAAAAAAGGAAGCGAATCAATCGAATCATGTATGTAGCTAATCGTGTATCGCATTAACAAAAAATCAGTTGTCCTATAGGCCTATCTTAAAATAACCTAGCCAAACATGACATGAACGTGAATGCGTAGTAAATGGTTTTAAAGTTATTTATCAATCACGGGAAATTGCTCTATGTTTGGTTTTAATGTTTTAGATTGTGCCATAAGGTGCCATAAAAATAGTGAAATATTTTTTTTTTTCCCCTTTTTTTCTCTTAATGATGTTTTTTCTTCTATTTGTTAAACCCTCGCTTCTTCTGCACCATCACTTGGTGGTACAGGTTGTGCCACACCCGAGCATATGATCTTTATTTACACAGGTATCATTCTCTAAATTATTTAAAGCAGTCCGGATTTGGAGAATGCAAGCGTGCGTATAATTGTTTTACATGACTGGTGTGTGCACGTTTGCAGACTCTTGTGTCAAAAACCAAAAATAAACAAGCATAAATGATTTAAAGGTTCTATAATCTAAACACTGACGTTAACACCAAGCTCACGAAGAGTATGAATTTAGTTTGGCATTTCAAACTCCTGCATTATATATGCAGCACCATGTACAGTAGTTCACAATGGAAAAACACAATCACAAACTAGCTTTAATGCTTTTATATTTAAAATGTGTGTTTGTTGACTAAAATGTGCTTATCTTGGAGTCTTACATTCAATTTGTTGCAAGTAGGTGCAGTTTAATATACTGTACACAACTTGACACAGAAAACCCAGGGAAGCATGACAATATTCAGACCATAAATCAGTATAAAATATAAACCTAGCACATGTAGCTTGTGAACATCTGCATGTGTGCTTTGTCCGGTGGGACTTTCTTCTATGGCTCTGAATGGGAGATGATAGATTTTGGGGGAACATTTCACTTCTAACCTGAAATAAGAGCATGTTTGTCATAACTGTCTTGAGTAAGAGGAAGGGGCCTACAATTATATATACGTTCAAGCACACTTTCATTGTGCATTACTGGAAAGTGAAGAGTTCTTTATGGAATTCTGTCATTCACCATTCATGTCCGTGTAGCTCAGAGAGGACATGAAGGTGCCTCTGGGCAACGTCTGCGAAAGCTCGCAATCGCATAATCTCTCTTTCTCTCTCCCTCTCGCTCTCGCTCTGTGCTTTTCTTTCTCCCTCATTCTCTTTCTGTCATCAGCCATGGCATGGCTGATCTTTTCCCAAAGTTCTCACAAGGCAAAGAATTGTCTGAATAATTAGATCTTCACAGCAAAAAGACTAATTCCAAGTCAAATTAAGATTACACTCAAAAGCAGTTTGCTGACATTTAGCAGATCAGTTAGAGGGACGCTCTGCAGTGTCACAAGCTTGTACCGTGTTGACTGAAGTAATCATTTAGGTTGGCAACGGCCTAATCTCTGCACAAAGAAAAAAAAGAAGAAGCGTGGAAGCAATGTCGTGAGCGGCGTGTGACAGAGAGACACGCTCACCTTACACATGTCGAGGTATTTCCAGTCAGCTCTAGAGTACGTCGCCGCACTCACACTCCAATTCTGCGTGTTTAAATAGAGACGAATCACAGAGCATTTCACTGCTGCTTTATCTGTTCTGACAGAGGGGACGAATGCGGCGTTGGTCTCCTAGATGCTTTTGGTCTATCAATCTGCTCTCTGGGTTCTGCTTAGCACTGCAGATAATGCAAACGCAGAAGGAAGGATGGAAATAACACGCTCCGTCTGCACATGGAGAGCTCAGAGGCCGCAGGCACTTTGTCTTAAGTGCTAGAGCAGGAAACCTAAGAGGAGCTAAATTATAAAGCAGTGCTCCACTCGGACAGATCCGTCCAGTCTTTGTACTGAGGGGCTGATGGGATAGACGCCCTAAAACACAGTCATTAAGCAGTGCGGGACGCACCTACTTCATAGGTGATTTCAGTAACTCATGGAAACCTCGGAGTAACAAGGTCAGGTTCGATTCTTTTCTGTGATTTACTTTACTTTAAATATTGGTTTCCATATACAGTACCAGGCAATGACAATGGCATCCTCTGTGACGTGGGCTCGCAAACACAGTGCAAATCTATGCAGAGCTAAAGCAGATGTCATGTGTTGGTAGAGCTCTCTACTGGTTTTACAGACAGATGCTTACTGCATGGCCTTTAATGCAGTCCCCCCAGCTCAATTGTGTGAATGCAAATCTACTCACAAACAAAATGAAATATTCACCATGTATTTCACTTCAACATTTATTTGGACTAAATATTTCTGTCCAAAAGATCAGATAAAACAGCATTGTCCCATGAGGAAAGCTTTATTGGAAATACATGCAAAAGTTTAAATATTAAATGACGTGTGAGTTTGGTTCACTCACTCAAATTTTCAAGAACAGCAATCATCTCTGCCCTCCGTAACCTCTGGCCTTTGCTGAGTTTGAGAGAGTGAGACAGCTATTTATGATATTAATTTTGTATTGTTTTACAGGAGGACATGGAGTTTCTTACATAGAGAGGAGACCTGGGCTAGTTGTCACAAGATCTATTTAGTTTTAAAGTATATATATGTATATATGTATATATATATATATATATATATATATATATATATATAGATAGATAGATAGATAGATAGATAGATAGATAGATAGATAGATAGATAGATAGATAGATAGATAGATAGATAGATAGATAGATAGATAGATAGATAGATATAGATATAGATATAGATATATAGATATATAATATAATGAAGATATCACAATTTTTTTTTTTTTTTTTTTTTTGAAAGTTTGTGCTCTCAGGACGAGGATCTTCCATTTCAATTTCAGGTCAGAGCAAGTTAAATTAATTTTGTTAATTCAATTCAATGAAAAGTTTTGCTGGTCAGGGTATGTTTACTTTTTGTTTGTGTTGCTGTATTGTGAATTTTAATGTATTTTCATTATTTATTTGGAATTCACTAAATTGTAGTGAAAAGTTAAAACAGGCTATTCAATGTCAGGTTACGATAATAAATCAATCAATCAATCAATCAATCAATCAATCAATCAATCAATCAATCAATCAATCAATCAATCAATCAATCAATCAATCAATCAATCAATCAATCAATCAACTTTATTTGACAAGTTTAATAACAGCATGCTCTGGTCAAGGTGTGGTAAATGAACCATGCTGTATAATTGTACCTGGGAAATAATGGTGGAAATGTTCAAAAGGTTTTTAGGTATGTGTTAATATCAGCTTCACAACAAACTATGCAATTAAATATTCATTGGAGTATGAAAAAAGAAAAACTGAAAAAAAGATACTTTACCCAGTCTTTGCTATATTGGGAGAGATTCTGTTACCTTGAACATATGTTCATTTTAATAGATGATGATATTAACAGATGCCCAGTGTGTTGGCTTGCTTTTATGTAGACTCATACACAGCATTCACATTAGTTAAAATGGAAGAAAAAATAAATTAAAAACCTACAAAAACCACAGACCAATTACACTTACATGTTAAATTATTAATAGGAACTTCCTTTCATTGGTTTAGAATAAACATTTTTTTTCGAATAGTAGATTATGAACATTTTGTTTGGATGTAACAGCAGTTACTGCAAAAAACAAAAACAAAAAACAAACAAACAAAACCAAAAAAAAAAAAAAAACACAAAATACCACAGAGAGATGATTGGATGATAGTGATGAAGGTGCATCGTATACGTCCTGGTTCTTGCAGTTGGTGAGCAACTGTTTATCATGATATTAGAGTGTGTATCAGTAAAGTGGGTCAGAGAGTAGGCTTCACATAATCCATACTCCATACAGCTAGAGGTCACAACACACACACGCACACACACACACACACACACACACACACACACACACACACACACACACACACACACACACACACAAATGTTGGTCTATGTGGTTTACAGGGACTCTCCATAGGCGTAATGGTTTTTATACTGTACAAACCGTATTTTCTATCCCCTTACACTGCCCCTACCCCTAAACCTACTCATCACAGGAAACATTCTGCATTTTTACTTTCTCAAAAAAACATCATTTAGTATGTTTTTAAGGCCATTTGAATTATGAGGACATTTGATATGTCCTCATAAAACACTTTTATAGTGTAATACCAGTGTAATACCCATGTAGTTATACAAATTTGTGTCCTCATAAACCACATAAAAAGGCACACACACACACACACACACACACACACACACACACACACACACACACACACACACACACACACACACACACACACACACACACACACACACACACAGTTTTACATATGATGTTAGAGTGACATGTAAGACTGAAGGTATTCTACTAATCCAATGAATTGAAATATGTCTGCTTGTTTAATTAGAGTATCTTTTAAGCATGATCACACATCTTTAATAGAACGTTTCCATTCACTGCTAACAACAATTATCAATTGGACACATATTAAGCATGTCTCGTTGTGCGAAAGAAACACACACACACACACACACACACACACACACACACACACACACACACACACACACACACACACACACACACACACACACAGAGAGAGAGAGAGAGAGAGAGAGAGAGAGAGAGAGAGAGAGAGAGAGAGAGAGAGAGAGAGAGAGAGAGAGAGAGAGAGAGAGATCACTCTTTACATAATTTGTATTAGTAACC